>NC_090402.1:45898009-45910509 GCF_036365525.1 Heterodontus francisci | reverse complement strand
CTTGCTCCATTCCTCCCTCCCTCTTGCTCCATTCCTCCCTCCCTCTTGCTCCATTCCTCCCTCCCTCTTGCTCCATTCCTCCCTCGCTCCCGCTCGCTCCCTCCCGCTCGCTCGCTCCCTCCTCCCTCCCTCCCTCCCTCCCTCCCTCTCTCGCTCCCTCCCTCCCTCTCGCTCCCTCTCGCTCCCTCGCTCCCCTCGCTTCCTCGATCTCTCCCTCCCTCTCGCTCCCTCCCTCTCGCTCCCTCCTCCCTCCCTCCCTCCCTCTTGCTCCCTCCCTCTTGCTCCCTCCCTCCCTCCCTCTTGCTCCCTCCCTCTCGCTCCCTCCCTCCCTCCCTCTCGCTCCCTCCCTCCCTCCCTCTCGCTCCCTCCCTCTCGCTTCCTCCCCTTCCTCCCTCCCTCCCTCTTGCTTCCTCCCTCCCTCTTGCTCCATTCCTCCCTCCCTCTTGTTCCATCCCTCCCTCCCTCCCTCCCTCTCCCTCCCACCCCCCTCGCTCCCTCCCTCCCCCTCCCTCCCTCCCTCCCTCCCTCCCTCCCTCGCTCCCTCCCTCGCTCCCTCCCTCGCTCCCTCCCTCGCTCCCTCCCTCGCTCCTCCCTCGCTCCCTCCCTCGCTCCCTCCCTCGCTCCCTCCCTCGCTCCCTCCCTCGCTCCCTCCCTCTCGCTCCCTCCCTCTCGCTCCCTCCCCCTCGCTCCCTCCCTCGCTCCCTCCCTCGCTCCCTCCCCTCGCTCCCTCCCCCTCGCTCCCTCCCCCTCGCTCCCTCCCCCTCGCTCCCTCCCCCTCGCTCCCTCCCCCTCGCTCCCTCCCCCTCGCTCCCTCCCCCTCCCTCCCCTCGCCTCCCCTCGCTCCCCCTCGCTCCCTCCCCCTCGCTCCCCCTCGCTCCCCCTCGCTCCCCCTCGCTCCCCCCCTCGCTCCCCCCGCTCCTCCTCCCTCCCTCTCGCTCCCTCCTCCCTCCCTCCTCCCTCCCTCCCTCCCTCCCGCTCCGCTCGCTCCCTCTCGTTCGCTCCCTCTCGTTCGCTCCCTCTCGTTCGCTCCCTCTCGTTCGCTCCCTCTCGTTCGCTCCCTCTCGTTCGCTCCCTCTCGTTCGCTCCCTCTCGTTGGCTCCCTCTCGTTCGCTCCCTCTCGTTCGCTCCCTCTCGTTCGCTCCCTCTCGTTCGCTCCCTCTCGTTCGCTCCCTCTCGTTCGCTCCCTCTCGTTCGCTCCCTCTCGTTCGCTTCCCCCTCTCGCTCCGCTCCCTCCCTCTCGCTCCTCCCTCTCGCTCCCTCCCTCTCGCTCCCTCCCTCTCCTCCTCGCTCCCTCCCTCTCGCTCCCTCCCTCTCGCTCCCTCCCTCTCGCTCCCTCCCTCTCGCTCCCTCCCTCTCGCTCCCTCCCTCTCGCTCCCTCCCTCTCGCTCCCTCCCTCTCGCTCCCTCCCTCTCGCTCCCTCCCTCTCGCTCCCCTCCCTCTCGCTCCCTCCCTCTCGCTCCCTCCCTCTCGCTCCCTCCCTCTCGCTCCCTCCCTCTCGCTCCCTCCCTCTCGCTCCCTCCCTCTCGCTCCCTCCCTCTCGCTCCCTCCCTCTCGCTCCCTCCCTCTCGCTCCCTCCCTCTCGCTCCCTCCCTCTCGCTCCCTCCCTCTCGCTCCCTCCCTCTCGCTCCCTCCCTCTCGCTCCCTCCCTCTCGCTCCCTCCCTCTCGCTCCCTCCCTCTCGCTCCCTCCCTCTCGCTCCCTCCCTCTCGCTCCCTCCCTCTCGCTCCCTCCCTCTCGCTCCCTCCCTCTCGCTCCCTCCCTCTCGCTCCCTCCCTCTCGCTCCCTCCCTCTCGCTCCCTCGCTCCCTCCCTCTCGCTCCCTCCCTCTCGCTCCCTCCCTCTCGCTCCCTCCCTCTCGCTCCTCCCTCCCTCTCGCTCCCTCCCTCTCGCTCCCTCCCTCTCGCTCCCTCCCTCTCGCTCCCTCCCTCTCGCTCCCTCCCTCCCTCTCGCTCCCTCCCTCCCGCTCCCTCCCTCCCTCTCGCTCCCTCCCTCCCTCTCGCTCCCTCCCTCCCTCTCGCTCCCTCCCTCCCTCTCGCTCCCTCCCTCCCTCTCGCTCCCCTCCCTCCCTCTCGCTCCCCTCCCTCTCGCTCCCCTCCCTCTCGCTCCCTCCCTCTCGCTCCCTCCCTCTCGCTCCCTCCCTCTCGCTCCCTCCCTCTCGCTCCCTCCCTCTCGCTCCCTCCCTCTCGCTCCCTCCCTCTCGCTCCCTCCCTCTCCTCCCTCTCGCTCCCTCCCTCCCCTCTCCCTCCCTCCCTCTCCCTCCCTCTCGCTCCCTCCCTCTCGCTCCCTCCCTCTCGCTCCCTCCCTCTCGCTCCCTCCCTCTCGCTCCCTCCCTCTCCTCCCCTCCCTCTCCCTCCCTCCCTCTCCCTCCCTCCCTCTCCCTCCCTCCCTCCCTCTCCCTCCCTCCCCTCCCCTCCCTCCCTCTCGCTCCCTCCCTCCCTCTCGCTCCCTCCCTCTCGCTCCCTCCCTCTCGCTCCCTCCCTCTCGCTCCCTCCCTCTCGCTCCCTCCCTCTCGCTCCCTCCCTCTCGCTCCCTCCCTCTCCCTCCCTCTCCCCTCCCTCCCTCTCCCTCCCTCCCTCTCCCTCCCTCCCCTCTCCCTCCCTCCTCTCCCTCCCTCTCTCTCCCTCCCTCCCTCCCTCTCCCTCCCTCCCTCTCCCTCCCTCCCTCTCCCTCCCTCCCTCTCCCTCCCTCCCTCTCCCTCCCTCTCCCTCCCTCCCTCTCCCTCCCTCCCTCTCCCTCCCTCCCGCTCCCTCCTCCCGCTCCCTCCCTCCTCCGCTCCCTCCCTCCCGCTCCCTCCCTCCCGCTCCCTCCCTCCCGCTCCCTCCCTCCCTCCCTCCCTCTCCCTCCCTCTCCCTCCCTCCCTCTCCCTCCCTCCCTCCCTCTCCCTCCCTCCCTCTCCCTCCCTCCCGCTCCCTCCCTCCCTCCCTCTCCCTCCCTCCCGCTCCCTCCCTCCCGCTCCCTCCCTCTTGCTCCCTCCCTCTTGCTCCCTCCCTTGCTGCTCCCTCTCCTCCTGCTCCCTCCCCTCCTGCTCCCTCTCGCTCCCTCCCCTCCTGCTCCCTCTCGCTCCCTCCCTCCCCTCCTGCTCCCTCTCGCTCCCTCCCCTCCTGCTCCCTCTCGCTCCCTCCCCTCCTGCTCCCTCCCCTCCTGCTCCCTCTCGCTCCCTCCCCTCCTGCTCCCTCCCCTCCTGCTCCCTCCCCTCCTGCTCCCTCCCCTCCTGCTCCCTCCCCTCCTGCTCCCTCCCCTCCTGCTCCTCCCCTCCTGCTCCCTCCCCTCCTGCTCCCTCCCTCTCGCTCCCTCCCTCTTGCTTCCTCTTGCTTTCTCCCTCCCTTCCTCCCTTCCTCCCTCTTGTTTCCTCCCTTCCTCCCTCTTGTTTCCTCCCTCCCTCTCCTTGCTCTACTTCCTTCCTCCCTTCCCTCTCCTCCCTCTTCCTCCCTCCCTTCCCCTTCTCCCTCCCTCCCCTTCCTCCCTCCCTCCCTCCCTCCCTCCCTCCCCCCTCCCTCCCCTTCCTCCCTCCCTCTTGCTTCCTCCCTCCCTTCCTCCCTTCCTCCCTCTTGTTTCCTCCCTCCCTCCCTCCCTCCCTCTTGCTTGCTCCCTCCCTCCCTCCCTCCCTCCCTCCCCTTCCTCCCTCCCTCGCTTCCTCCCTCCCTTCCTCCCTTCCTCCCTCTTGTTTCCTCCCTTCCTCCTCTTGTTTCCCTCCCTTCCTCCCTTTTGTTTCCTCCCTCCCTCCCTCCCTCCCTCCCTCTTGCTTGCTCCCTCCCTCTTGCTTGCTTGCTCCCTCCCTCTTGCTTCCTCCCTCCCTCGTTCCATTCCTCCCTCCCTCCCTCCCTCCCTCTTGCTCAATTCCTCCATTCCTCCCTCCCTTCCTCACTTTTGCTTCCTCCCTCCCTCTCTCTTGTTCCCTCCCTCCCTCCCTCTTGCTCCCTCCCTCCCTCCCTCCCTCCCTCCCTCCCTCCCTCTTGCTCCCTCCCTCCCTCCCTCCCTCCCTCGTGCTCCCGACCTCCCTCCCTCCCTCTGCTCCCTCCTCCCTCCCTCCCTCTTGCTCCCTTCCTCCCTCCCTCCCTCTTGCTCCCTTCCTCCCTCCCTCCCTCTTGCTCCATTCCTCCCTCCCCTCCCTCCCTCCCTCTTGCTTCCTTCCTCCCTCCCGCTCCCTCACGCTTCCTCCCTCCCTCTTGCTCCATTCCTCCCTCCCTCTTGCTCCATTCCTCCATCCCTCCCTACCCTCCCACTCCCTCCGCTCTCGCTCCCTGCTCCCTCCCTCTCGCTCCCTCCCTCCCTCTCGCTCCCTCCCTCCCTCCTCGCTCCTCCCGTCCCCGCTCGCGTCCCTCCCTCGCTCTTCGCTCCTCCCCCCCTCTCGCTCCCTCCCTCCCCCTCTCGCTTCCTCCCTCCCCCTCTCGCTTCCTCCTCCCCCTCTCGCTTCCTCCCTCCCCCCCTCTGCGCTCCATTCCTCCCTCCCTCTTGCCCCCTTGCTCTCTGGCCCTCCCCTCTTGCCCCCTTGCTCTCTTCCCTCCCGCCCCCCGCTCTCTTGCTCTCTCCCTCCCTTCCTCCCCCCATCTCCTCCTTCTTTCCTCTCCCCCACTCCCCCCCATCTTCCTCCCTTCTTTCCTCCCCCCCCCAATCTTGCTCCTTCCCTCACCCCCCCCGAATCTTTCTCCTTCCCTGACCCCCCCCATCTTTCTCCTTCCCTCACCCCCCCCCCCCCATCTTTCTCCTTCCCTCACCCCCCCCCCCATCTTCTCCTTCCCTCACCCCCCCCCCAATCTTTCCTCCTTCCTCCCCCCCCCATCTTTCTCCTTCCCTAACCACCCCCCGCATCTTTCTCCTTCCCTTCCCCCCATCTTTCTCCTTCCTCACCCCCCCCATCTTTCTCCTTCCCTCACCCCCACCCCATGCTTTCTCCCTTCCCTCACCCCCCCCCATCTTTCTCCTTTCCCTCACCCCCCCCATCTTTCTCCTTCCCTCCTCCCCCCATCTTTCTCCTTCCCTCCCTCCCACCCCCATCTTTCTCCTTTCCCTCCCTCCCACCCCCCATCTTCTTCCCTTCCCTCCTCCCTTCCCCCTACCTCATCTGCCCCCCTTCTTTCCCTTCCCCCCTACCTCATCTGCCTCCCGCCCTCCCTCCCTCCTTCCCATCTTCTTCCCTTCCCATCTTCCTCCCTTCCCTTCCATCTTCCTCCCTTTCCTTCCCATCTTCCTCCCTTCCCTTCCATCTTCCTCCCTTCCCTTCCCCCCTACCTCATCTGGCCCTCCCTTCCAGCCCTTCCCCCGCTAACCTCATCTGCCTCCCTCCCTCCCAGCCGCCATCTGCCTCCCTTCCCCCCCCCCCCCCCATCTTCCTCCCTTCCTTCCTCCCTCCCTCCCCCCCCTTCTCCTGCCCTCCCTACCCCCCCCATCTTCCTCCCTCCCCCCCCCCCCATCTTCCTCCTCCCCCCCCCCCATCTTCCTCCCTCCTCCCCCCCCCCTTCCTCCCTCCCATCCCCCTCCCCCATCTTCCTCCTCCCTCCCCCGCCTCCCACATCCTCCCTCCACCCCGCCCCATCTTCTCCTCCCTCCCCCCCATCTTCCTCCTCCCTCCGTCCCCCCCCCATCTTCCTCCCTCCCTCCCTCCCCCCCCCATCTTCCTCCCTCCCTCCCTCCCCCCCCCCCATCTTCCTCCCTCCTCCTCCTCCCCCTCCATCTTCCTCCTCCTCCTCCTCCTCCTCCTCCTCCCCCCCCATCTTCCTTCCTCCCTCTCTCCCTCCCCCCCCCCCATCTTCCTTCCTCCCTCCTCCTCCCCCTCCATCTTCCTCCCTCCTCCTCCCCCTCCATCTTCCTCCCTCCTCCTCCCCCTCCATCTTCCTCCCTCCTCCTCCCCCTCCATCTTCCTCCCTCCTCCTCCCCCTCCATCTCCTCCCTCCTCCTCCCCCTCCATCTTCCTCCTCCTCCTCCCCCTCCATCTTCCTCCCTCCTCCTCCCCCTCCATCTTCCTCCTCCCTCCTCCTCCCCTCCATCTTCTCCCTCCTCCTCCCCCTCCATCCCTCCCTCCCCCCCCCGCAATCTTCCTTCCTCCCGCCCCCCCCCAATCTTCCTTCCTCCCTCCCTCCTCCCCCCCATCTTCCTTCCTCCCTCCTCCCTCCCTCCCCCCCCCCATCTTCCGTCCCTCCCTCCCCCCCCTCATGTCCTCCTCCTCTCTCTCCCCCCACCATCTGCCTCCCTTCCTCCCTCCTCTCCCCCCCCCCCCCCCATTCCCTGCCTCCTCCCTCCCCCCCCCATCTTCCTCCCTCCCTTCCCCATCCCATCTTCCTCCCTCCCTCCCCCCCCCATCTTCCTCCTCCTCCCCCCTCCCATCCCATCTTCCTCCCTCCCTCCCCCCCCATCTTCCTCCCCCCCCATCTTCCTCCCTCCCTCCCTCCCCCCCCATCTTCCTCCCTCCCTTCCCTCCCCCCCCATCTTCCTCCCTCCCTCCCTCCCTCCCTCCCCCCCATCTTCCTCCCTCCCTCCCTCCCTCCCCCCCATCTTCCTCCCTCCCTCCCTCCCTCCCCCCCATCTTCCTCCCTCCCCCCCTCTCCTCCTCCCCCCCATCTTCCTTCCTCCCTCCCCCCCATCTTCCTTCCTCCCTCCCCCCCATCTTCCTTCCTCCCCTCCCCCCATCTTCCTCCCTCCCTCCCCCCCCCATCTTCCTCCCTCCCTCCTCCCCCCCCATCCTCCCTCCCTCTTCCTCCTCCATCCCCCCCCATCTTCCTCCCTCCCTCCCTCCCCCCCCCCATCTTCCTCCCTCCCTCCCTCCCTCCCCCCCCCATCTTCCTCCCTCCCTCTCTCCCCCCCCCCATCTTCCTCCCTCCCTCCCTCCCCCCCCCCATCATCCTCCCCCCCCCATCTTCCTCCCCCCCCCCCATCTTCCTCCCCCCCCATCTTCCTCCCCCCCCCCCATCTTCCTCCCTCCCTTCCCTCCCTCCCCCCCCCCATCTTCCTCCCTCCCTTCCCTCCCTCCCCCCCCCCCATCTTCCTCCCTCCCTACCCCCCCCATCTTCCTCCCTCCCTACCCCCTCCCCATCTTCCTCCCTCCCTACCTCCCCCCCCCTTCTTCCTCCCTCCCTACGCCCCCCCATCTTCCTCCCTCCCCCCCCCCCCATCTTCTCCTCCCTCCCCCCCCCCATCTTCCTCCCTCCCTCCCCCCCCCCATCATCCTCCCTCCCCCCCCCCCCATCTTCCTCCCTCCCTCCCCCCACCCCATCTTCCTCCCTCCCTCCCTTCCCCCCCCCATCTTCCTCCCTCCCTCCCTCCCCCCCCCATCTTCCTCCCTCCCTCCCTCCCTCCCTCCCCCCCCCCATCTTCCTCCCTCCCTCCCTACCCCCACCATCTTCCTCCCTCCCTCCCTCCCTCCCTCCCTCCCCCCCCCCATCTTCCTCCCTCCCTCCCTCCCTCCCCTCCCCCCCCCATCTTCCTCCTCCCTCCCCCCCCCCCATCTTCCTCCCTCCTCCCTCCCTCCCCCCCCCCATCTTCCTCCCTCCCTCCCCTCCCTCTCCCCCCCCCCCCCATCTTCCTCCCTCCCTCCCTCCCTCTCCCCCCCCCCATCTTCCTCCCTCCCTCCCTCCCCCCCCCCATCTTCCTCCCTCCCTCCCTCCCCCCCCCATCTTCCTCCCTCCCTCCCTCCCCCCCCCATCTTCCTCCCTCCCTCCCTCCCCCCCCCATCTTCCTCCCTCCCTCCCTCCCCCCCCCATCTTCCTCCCTCCCTCCCCCCCCATCTTCCTCCCTCCCTCCCTCCCTCCCCCCCCATCTTCCTCACTCCCTCCCCCCCCATCTTCCTCCCTCCCTCCCCCCCCATCTTCCTCACTCCCTCCTCCCCCCCCCCCATCTTCCTCACTCCCTCCTCCCCCCCCCATCTTCCTCACTCCCTCCTCCCCCCCCCATCTTCCTCACTCCCTCCTCCCCCCCCCCCCATCTTCCTCCCTCCCTCCCCCCCCCATCTTCCTCCCCTCCCTCCCCCCCCCCATCTTCCTCCTCCCCTCCCTCTCTTTTCCCCCCCCCATCTTCCTCCCTCCCTCCTCTCTTTTTCCCCCCCCCCATCTCCTCCCTCCCTCTCTTTCCCCCCCCCCATCTCCTCCCTCTTCCCCCCCCCATCTTCTCCCTCCCTCTTCCCCCCCCATCTTCCCCTCCCTCTTCCCCCCCCCCCCATCTTCCTCCCTCCCTCTTCCCCCCCCCCATCTTCCTCCCTCCCTCTTCCCCCCCCCCCCATCTTCCTCCCTCCCTCTTCCCCCCCCCCCCATCTTCCTCCCTCCCTCCCTCTTCCCCCCCCCCCCATCTTCCTCCCTCCCTCCCTCCCTCCCCCCCCCCATCTTCCTCCCTCCCTCTTCCCCCCCCCCCATCTTCCTCCCTCCCTCTTCCCCCCCCCATCTTCCTCCCTCCCTCTTCCCCATTCCTCCCTCCCTCCCTCCCCCCCCCCCATCTTCTCCCTCCCTCCCTCCCCCCCCATCTTCCTCCCTCCTCCCTCCCCCCCCCCATCTTCCTCCCTCCCTCCCCCCCCCCATCTTCCTCCCTCCCTCTTCCCCCCCCCCATCTTCCTCCCTCCCTCTTCCCCATTCCTCCCTCCCTCCCCCCCCCCCCATCTTCCTCCCTCCCTCCCTCCCTCCCTCCCCCCCCCATCTTCCTCCCTCCCTCCCTCCCCCCCCCATCTTCCTCCCTCCCTCCCTCCCCCCCCCATCTTCCTCCCTCCTCCCTCCCCCCCCATCTTCCTCCCTCCCTCCCTC
Source organism: Heterodontus francisci (assembly GCF_036365525.1). NCBI lineage: Eukaryota > Metazoa > Chordata > Chondrichthyes > Heterodontiformes > Heterodontidae > Heterodontus > Heterodontus francisci. The sequence goes on along the minus strand of NC_090402.1, from coordinate 45,901,791 downwards.
CCTCCCCCCCATCTTCCTCCCTCCCTCCCTCCCCCCCCCCCATCTTCCTCCCTCCCTCCCTCCCCCCCCATCTTCCTCCCTCCCTCCCTCCCCCCCCATCTTCCTCCCTCCCTCCCTCCCCCCCCCCCATCTTCCTCCCTCCCTCCCCCCCCATCTTCCTCCCTCCCTCCCCCCCCCATCTTCCTCCCTCCCTCCCCCCCCATCTTCCTCCCTCCCTCCCCCCCCCCATCTTCCCTCCTCCCTCCCCCCCCCCATCTTCCTCCCTCCCTCCCTCCCCCCCCCCTCATCTTCCTCCCTCCCCCCCCTCATCTTCCTCCCTCCCCCCCCTCTTTCCCCCCCCCCCATCTTCCTTCCTCCCTCTCCCCCCCCCCCCATCTTCCTTCCTCCCTCTCCCCCCCCCCCCCGCCCCCATCTTCCTTCCTCCCTCTCCCCCCCCCCCCCCGCCCCTCTTCCTTCCTCCCTCTCCCACCCCCCCGCCCCCATCTTCCTTTCTCCCTCTCCCCCCCCCCCATCTTCTTCCCTCCCTCTCCCCCCCATCTTCCTCCCTCCCTCTCCCCCCCCCCCCCCCCCCCGCCCCCATCTTCTTCCCTCCCTCTCCCCCCCCCCCCATCTTCCTCCCTCCCTCTCCCCCCCCCCCATCCTCCCTCCCTCCCTCTCTCCCCCCCCCCGTATCTTCCTTCCTCCCTCTCTCCCCCCCCGTATCTTCCTTCCTCCCTCTCCCCCCCCCCCCCCCGTATCTTCCTTCCTCCCTCTCCCCCCCCCCGTATCTTCCTTCCTCCCTCTCCCCCCCCGCCCCATCTTCCTTCCTCCCTCTCCACCCCCCCCCCCCCCATATCTTCCTTCCTCCCTCTCTCCCTCTCCACCCCCCCCCCCATATCTTCCTTCCTCCCTCTCTCCCTCTCCACCCCCCCCCATATCTTCCTTCCTCCCTCTTCCCCCCCCCCCCATCTTCCTCCCTCCCTCTCCCCCCCCGCCCCCATCTTCCTCCCTCCCTCTCCCCCCCCCCATCTTCCTCCCTTCCTTCCTCCCTCCCTCCCCCCCCCATCTTCCTCCCTCCCTCCCCCCCCCATCTTCCTCCCTCCCTCCCCCCCATCTTCCTCCCTCCCTCCCCCCCATCTTCCTCCCTCCCTCCCCCCCATCTTCCTCCCTCCCTCTCCCCCCTCATCATCTTCCTCCCTCCCCCCTCATCATCTTCCTCCCTCCCCCCTCATCATCTTCCTCCCTCCCCCCTCATCATCCTCCCTCCCCCCTCATCATCCTCCCTCCCCCCTCATCATCTTCCTCCCTCCCCCCTCATCATCTTCCTCCCTCCCCCCTCATCATCTTCCTCCCTCCCCCCTCATCATCTTCCTCCCTCCCCCCTCTCATCTTCCTCCCTCCCCCCTCTCATCTTCCTCCCTCCCCCCTCTCATCTTCCTCCCTCCCCCCTCTCATCTTCCTCCCTCCCCCCCTCATCTTCCTCCCTCCCCCCCTCATCTTCCTCCCTCCCCCCCTCATCTTCCTCCCTCCCCCCCTCATCTTCCTCCCTCCCCCCCTCATCTTCCTCCCTCCCTCCCCCCCTCATCTTCCTCCCTCCCCCCTCATCATCTTCCTCCCTCCCCCCTCATCATCTTCCTCCCTCCCCCCTCATCATCTTCCTCCCTCCCCCCCCTCATCTTCCTCCCTCCCCCCCCCTCATCTTCCTCCCTCCCCCCCCCTCATCTTCCTCCCCCCCCCTCATCTTCCTCCCTCCCCCCCCTCATCTTCCTCCCTCCCCCCCCTCATCTTCCTCCCTCCCCCCCCCTCATCTTCCTCCCTCCCTCCCCCCCCCCATCTTCCTCCCTCCCTCCCCCCCCATCTTCCTCTCTCCCTCCCCCCCCCATCTTCCTCTCTCCCTCCCCCCCCCATCTTCCTCTCTCCCTCCCCCCCCCATCTTTCTCCTTCCCTCAGCCCCCCCTCCATCTTTCTCCTTCCCTCAGCCCCCCCTCCATCTTTCTCCTTCCTCCCCCCATCTCCCTCCCTCAGCTCCCCCCGACATCGTCTTCCCTCACTCCTCTTCCCCCCCGCCCCCCTCCCCCCACATCTTCCTCCCTCCCTCCCTCCTCCCCTTCTGGCCCCCCACATCCTCCCTCCCTTCCGCCCTCCCTCGCCCGTCCCCGGTTTGGGTGGAAATTAGGAATAGCAGGAGTCAGAAAATACTGGTGGGAATGTATTACAGTCCCCTTAACAGTAGCTGTATTATTGGATGGGATATTCAGTGGGAAATTATTGGAGCATGTAAAAATGGTCATGTATTAATTGTGGGGAATTTTAATCTGCATATAGACTGGGACAATCAAATGGCAACAGTGGTCTCGAAGATGAATTTGTAGAATGCTTTTGTGACTGTTTCTTGGAGCAATACTTTGTAGAACCAACTAGGGCTAAAGCTATCATGGATCTCATATTGTGTAATGAAGCAGGGTTAATAAGCATTTCATAGTAAAAGATCCACTGGGAAATAGTGATCATAATACCATTGATTTTCATGTTAAGTTTGAAAGTGACACATTTCAATTACGAACAAGAATCTTAAACTTATACAAAGCCAATTATGAAGGTATGAGGGGAGAACTGGCTCAGGTTAATTGGGTAAATAGGCTGGAAAGTAATGGCGGTAAATGAACAGTGGGAAACATTTCAAGCAACAATTCAAAGGGTTCAACAAAAGTACATTCCATTCAAAACCAAAAACTTGTCTAGAAAGACCCATCCGTGACTCATTCAAGACGTTAAGGAGAGAGTATTAGACTTTAAAAAAAAGAGGCTTGCAATGTTGCAAAAAAATAGTAGCAAGTCTGAGCGTTTTAGAAACCAGCAAAGCACCACCAAAAAGTTGATAAGGGAAAAATAGAATATGAGAGTAAACTAACCAATATAAAAGCAGATTGTAAGAACTTTATAAGTACATAAAAAGGAAGAGAGTAGCTCAGGTAGACTTTGGTCCCTTTGAGGCAGAGACAGGAGAAATCATCATGGGGAATGAGGAAATGGCAGAGCCATTGAACAAATATTTTTTGTCTGTCTTCGCAGTAGAAGATGCAAGTTTCGTACCAGAAATAGGCAGTAGCCTAGGGGCTAAAAAGAGTGAGGAAATTAAGGATATTGATATCCATCAAGAAAAAGTATTGGAGAAACTTGAGGGACTAAAATCTGACAAGTCCCTGGGACCAGATGGCCTACACCCTAGGGTTCTAAAAGAGATAGCTGCAGAGATAGTGGATGCACTGGCTATGATTTTCCAAAATTCCTTAGATTCAGGAATGGTCCCATCAGATTGGAAGTTGGCAAATGTTACACTGCTTTTCAAGAAAGGAGGTAGAGAGAAAACGGAGAACTACAGGCCAGTTAGCCTAATGTCAGTCGTTGGGAAGATGCTGGAAACTATTATTAAAGAAGTCTTAACATTGCACTTGGAAAAGCATCATATGATTAGAACAGTCAACGTGGTTTCACTAAAGGGAGATCATGTTTGGCAAATTTATTAGAGTTTTTGTGAGGATGTAACTAGTAGGGTAGAGAAAGGGGGACCAGTAGATGTAGTATGCCTGGATTTTCAAAAGGCATTCGATAAGGTGCCACATAACAGATTAATAGGCAAGATAAGGGCTCATGGTGTTGGTGATAATATATTAGCGTGGATAGAGGATTGCTTAACAGACAGGAAGCAGAGAGTGGGCATAAATGGGACGTTTTCAAGTTGGCAGGCAGTGAATAGTGGGGTGCCGCAAGGGTCAGTGCTGGGACCTCAGCTATTTACACTA